>NC_041405.2:2686384-2706384 GCF_900747795.2 Erpetoichthys calabaricus | reverse complement strand
CCACACCTGCCCATGAAATAGCCTTTGAGTCAATTGTCCAATTACTTTTGAGCCCCTGAAATGAAGGGATTGTGTTAAAAAAATGCTTTAGTTGCCTCACATTTTTATGCAATCATTTTGTTCTCCCCACCCCACCCCACAGTACTGTAGGATCACCTATATCGCAAGTCATGTTTTCAAAGTTAACAAGCTTGGAGCAAACAGTGGTCTGGTCTGCTCTCCAGGCAGGACCAGGCTCCTAGCCTTTCTTAGGACATTAAGTGCAAGCCTTTCAAGGGTTGTCAGTCTATGTTAGGTACAGTTCAATCCTCACAACTTCGGGCTTAGCCATTGTTAATGTCTTGGACACTTGTCAGTGTTTCAGGGGAGAGGTAGCTCTTCACTTCAAAAGTGGGATCCTGTGTGAAAGGGCTTCCAGGCTTTGGGCTGCTTTTGTTTTAGTGGAGGAATCAGTTTAACAATATTTTAACAATAAAATACACGTTTTGCAGGTTGTGAGCATTTGACTGAATAACTTAATTTTTGGATTATGCGACACGAATAACATTATATTTTGTATTAATGTTTTGATATTGTTTGCAGTTGTTAAGTATTTTAGCCACTGCCCTCTTCAATCAAGGCAGAATTGTTAGTTTCATTCTGAATGAAAACATGAGATTAAATTTTATTTTTCTCAGCCATCACTACAAACCACATAAAGTAAGTAACATTTCAAGAAATATTTCATTTTGGGGTAGAGTATTCATTTAACAATTTAGGACAAGAAAAAAATCCTGGAAAATTAAAATTCCAGGCCCCCACACCCCCCCCCCCCCCCCCCCCCCGATCTGAACCCGAGTGGTGTTTTGTTATTGGACTTATGTGCTCATCACGGATTGTCCATAACGAACACCATGTTCAAACATAGGGGTGTTCATATGTGCACTTGGCACCAGGACACCCTAGGCCTCAGTTCAATGATCGACTTTGTGGTCGTGTCGTCGGACTTGCGGCCACATGTCTTGGACACTCGGGTGAAGAGAGGGGCGGAGCTGTCAACTGATCACCACCTGGTGGTGAGTTGGCTCCGATGGTGGGGGAGGATGCTGGTCAGGCGTGGTAGGCCCAAACGTGTTGTGAGGGTCTGCTGGGAATGTCTGGCAGAGCCCCCTGTCAGAAGTAGCTTCAACTCCCACCTCCGGCAGAATTTCGACCATGTCCCGAGGGAGGTGGGGGACATTGAGTCCGAATGGGCCATGTTCCGTGCCTCTATTGTTGAGGCGGCTGACCGGAGCTGTGGCCGTAAGGTGGTCAGTGCCTGTCGTGGCGGCAATCCCCGAACCCGTTGGTAGACACCAGCGGTGAAGGATGCCGTCAAGCTGAAGAAGGAGTCCTACCGGTCCCTTTTGTCCTGTGGGACCCTGGAGGCAGCTGAAAGGTACCGGCAGGCCAAGCGGAATGCGGCTTCAGTGGTTGCTGAGGCAAAAACTCGGGTGTGGGAGGAGTTTGGGGAGGCCAAGGAGAACGACTTTTGGACGGCTTCGAGAAGATTCTGGTCCACCGTCCAGCGGCTCAGGATGGGGAAGCAGTGCAGTGTCAACACTGTGTATGGTGGGGATGGTGCGCTGCTGACCTCGACTCGGGACGTTGTGGGTCGGTGGGGGGAGTACTTCGAAGACCTCCTCAATCCCATTAACATGCCTTCCAATGAGGAAGCAGAGCCTCTTTAAGAAAGGGGACCAGAGGGTGTGTTCCAACTACAGAGGGATCGCACTCCTCAGCCACCCTGGAAAAGTCTATTCAGGGGTCCTGGAGAGGAGGGTTCGTCGGATAGTCGAGCCTCGGATTCAGGAGGAACAGTGTGGTTTTCGTCCTGGTCGCGGAACAGTGGACCAGCTCTACACCCTTAGCAGGGTCCTGGAGGGTGCATGGGAGTTCGCCCAACCAGTCTACATGTGTTTTGTGGACTTGGAAAAGGCATTCGACCGTATCCCTCGGGGAATCCTGTGGGGGGTGCTCCGGGAGTATGGGGTACCGGACCCCCTGATAAGGGCTGTTCGGTCCCTGTACGATCGGTGCCAGAGCTTGGTCCGTATTGCCGGCAGTAAGTCGAACCCGTTTCCAGTGAGAGTTGGACTCCGCCAGGGCTGCCCTTTGTCACCGATTCTGTTCATAACTTTTATGGACAGAATTTCTAGGCACAGCCAGGGTGTTGAGGGGGTCCGGTTTGGTGGACTCAGGATTGGGTCACTGCTTTTTGCAGATGATGTTGTCCTGTTTGCTTCATCAGGCCGTGATCTTCAGCTCTCTCTGGATCGGTTCGCAGCCGAGTGTGAAGCGGCTGGGATGAGAATCAGCACCTCCAAATCCGAGACCATGGTCCTCAGCCAGAAAAGGGTGGAGTGCCCTCTCAGGGTTGGTAGCGAGATCCTGCCTCAAGTGGAGGAGTTCAAGTATCTCGGGGTCTTGTTCACGAGTGAGGGAAGAATGGAGCGTGAGATCGACAGGCGGATCGGTGCGGCATCCGCAGTAATGCGGGCGCTGCATCGGTCTGTCATTTACCAGTCAATCTATGTTCTACCCTCACCTATGGTCATGAGCTGTGGGTAGTGACCGAAAGAACGAGATCACGAATACAAGCGGCTGAAATGAGTTTCCTCCGCAGGGTGTCTGGGCTCTCCCTTAAAGATAGGCTGAGAAGCTCAGTCATCCGGGAGGGGCTCAGAGTAGGAGTCAGATGAGGTGGCTCGGGCATCTGACCAGGATGCCTCCTGGACGCCTCCCTGGTGAGGTGTTCCGGGCACGTCTAACCGGGAGGAGGCCCCGGGGAAGACCCAGGACACGCTGGAGGGACTATGTCTCTCGGCTGGCCTGGGAACACCTCAGGATTCTGCCGGAAGAGCTAGAAGAAGTGGCCGGGGAGAGGGAAGTCTGGGCATCTCTGCTCAAGCTGCTGCCCCCGCGACCCGACCTCGGATAAGCGGGAGAGGATGGAATGGAATGGAAATTAAAATTCTTGAGGATAGTATGGCACATCTAATAGTTAAGAATACCTGCTTGAGTAGACACAAACATTTGTGGAAATCCAAAACAAATTACTGAGTCATGGAGTTAAAAATTAAAATTTTGATGATTTCCAAAAAGTACCTGGAAGAGATATTGGAGCATGATAGACTGAATGGGCTGCTCTCATTTGTTCTTACCTAGAGGCTTGTGAAATTAAAGTGATGTGTTTGTGTTTTGTGCTGAGCTTGTGGTGGTGTACAACCCCATCTGGGAAGCAGGAAGACCAAATTTATAACTATTTATAATTATTTGTAAGGATCTGCACTGGTATCTGGAAGGTTGCTGGTTCAAATCCTGTTATTGCCAGAATGGATCCTACTCCATTGGGCCCTTGAACAAGGAAGGCCCTTTACCTGAACATTTCTCCAGGGGTGCTAAACAATGACTGACTCTGCACTTTGACCCCCAAAGGTCATGTGGAAAGGCAATTTCCCTTCAAAAAAAAGGAAATGGGGATTTGTTCATAAAGCTAACAATTGAAGAGAATAGAAATGAGGCCAACACCTAAACTAATTAAACTCTAAAACATTTAAGGAATTCTTAGATCTTCTGGGTCCAGAACCCTGCAAAAGTAACCCAAGAAATGACTGACTCTGCGTAAACACAACTTAATTTCTCAAGCCTTTTTTTTGTTTTTGTTGGTTAAATAATCCTTTTACATATTTAACCGAAAGGAAACATCAAGTTCTTATTACAAGTGAAATGTAAAACATTTGTTGTTAACAGACTGGAAAGAAGACAGCATTCAAATGTACAGCTGGATACAGTCCTAAAGTATTCTAAATTGTTTTGTTGCTTGTTATTTTTTGTATTCATCAAGTTTTGACATGACGATCTCTGATTTCTGCAGGGGCGTAAGGCTTCACGAGGGAGCGGCAGGATTTATATTCCACTCAGCTCTCAGCCATTTACTTTCATTTCTAAAACGTTTAGGGCCCCAGCGATGCCAGATCAAGGTAAGGAAATGCCAGATTTACTAAAATATTTTATATCTTCTCCTACTACAAACTGCGATTCGTTTTTTGATTTGCGTCTGCTTGCTTATCAGCTTTTCTAATTCAAATATGAGTTGCTTGTTCAAATCTAAAAGCTAGATTTGGAACTTAAAGACGCATGGACAAAAATGTCTGATTATCTTTTAAGTCTGTTAATTGTTGATTTGTTACTACATACAAATATCCTTAATAAATCTTTTAAAAAGAGAGTAACTTATTGCAGAATGAGAATGAAAATAAAATTCATGATTTTCTAAGTAGATTATATTATAATGTGGATGAAAGCTTTTGTCTGTCAGTCATAATTGAAAACATAGCAAAGAGAAAAGGTCAACTAAGATGTTAAAAATAAACTTTCCAGACAGCCCAACTTTGCATGAACTGACATGAAATAAGCAGTGAAATTATTTATAAAAATCTCTGAAATTTACTGTTGCCCAAAGTGTCCTTATTTGTGCAGCAGCTGTCCTGTTGGGTGGCTTCTTTCTCGCCTTATGAAAATAACTTTAGAGTAAATCATTAGTTAAACATTGATAATATTCAGTTGATTCTTTTGTGCACACTGTATGCCAGGGGTCTTCAAACTCAATTTTTATTGAGGGCCACAGAATTAACTTTACACCCCCACTGCAGGTGTAACTAACATCACAATGTGCCTTAAAAACAAGACACACAGGTACTTCTGCCACTTAAAAACTTTGTCCAGATGAACAGAATCAAATTTCTAGGATTTCCTTACCTGGATTATTGAGCATGCATCGAGACACAGGTACTTCTGGTTCTGTGGTAATCTCACTCACACATTTTGTGTCACATCTCTCACGAATGTGTCTTCCATCTTTATTAGCTTTTTTTCAGACATGGAAGCGTATTAGGAAAGTCACAATCAATAATATGTGAAAAAATCAACTAAAATAAAATAAATTAAAATAAAAAACCCTCAGTGCACTAAGTTGAGTGGGAACAGCAGTCAGGACAAAACCGAGAATATAGAGCTAAAGCAAAATATTTCTAAACAAAGCCCAATGTTCAGAAGTATATCGATAAGCATTTTAATGCATCAGGAAATTGATTAATATACTGCAAAATAAATTATGGATTTCTTGAAATATATCTTTTTCAAGAAATCTTGAAATGCATTTTATGATCTCTAAAACTGATTTCCTGATGTCTTGAAATGATATACTGTACATTTGGAGATACCTGAAATGCATTTCAAGAAATCTTGACATAAAGTCCTGTGCATTTTGAGATATCTCAAATACATCGTACTTGATCTCTCCTCCTCTTTCAGCATGGCCAACCACCAGATCCTCCTTGCCATAGTCTCTGACCTTGGCATCATTGGGATGGTTCTCAGTTGGTTTAAGGCCTGGGCAGATTCTACTGTATCCTGGCATGGAGAAATGTCGATGGTGGAACAGACAAGCATAAGATTGGTGCTGAGTTCTCTCATTTTCTCCTTATACACCTCATCACTAGGCCCCATTGTCCAGTCCCATGGTTTCTCTTTTAAGTGCTTTGCTGATGATACACAGCTGTGCATGTCATTATCTCCAGGGGGCCACACAGGATCAACTAGAATCTCTGCATGTCTCACTGACAGTGCAACCTGGTTGAGGGAGCACCTTCTCCAGCTCAACCTGGCAACATTGGACCTCCTTATTATCCCAGCTCATTTGTCCATTCCAGACTCCATCTCTGTCCAGCTCGACTCATTGTTGCTAACACCTGCCAGGTCAATACACAACGTTGGGATGGTGATCAATGTCCATCTCTCTTTCAATGATCAAGTTGTTGTGGTCTTTCAGTGTTGCAAAGTTACTCTTTAAAACATCCACAAGATCGGGCTATATTTGACAGAATAGTCAGCACAATTGCTGGTCCAAGCTTTGGTCTTGTCCCAGCTGGACTACTGCAATTCTCTGATGCTGTGTGTTAACAAGCTGTTGCAGATGATTCAACATGCAGCAACATGTCTGATGTTCATCCAGCAGACACAGGCACATGTCATTCTTCTTTGCAGGATCACTACATTGGCTTCCTGTAGCAGCACATATTAACTTGAAGTTCTGGATGTTTGCATACAGAGTAGTCAATGGGTCAACACCTTTACATATGGAGACACTTGTGAGGTCCTCTCATTATATTCACCCATTCAGGTCTGATGTTGAATGGTATCTGGTGATGCCACTTCTGCTTGGTGTTAAATCTCAATCCAGACTTTTTTTATGTGTAGCTCCTAACAGGTGGAACGAGCAGGCTACCTCCATTCAAAATTCTGACTCCCTAATGTATTTAAGCAGACTTTGAAGACTTTCTTGTTTGGTGAATTAGGTTTTGTAAGCTAGGAAGTGTAATTCACTTGTATTTTACTCTGAGCTCTTCTCTTGTGATAGTCAGTGTTGTTCTGTCACACTTGTTCCCAAACACTACCCCAGACTGATGTTTACTCAATTATGTTGACCTCTTTTCTATATCACTTTGCATAAAAACATCTGCTAAATGAATTAATGTAAATATGTGAAATTTGTTTACAGATATCTCCAAATAACGTTCTACACACTTCAAGATATATCAATTAATCTGATCCCCTTAAATTGTTGCTGCTATTTTTCATCATATTAGTGCATCCATAACTTGATGTGCTGTTGTTTGAGGAAGGGGGGTTCACAATGTCTGACATGAAACAAAAAAAAGAAAAAAGGAACATAACAATGAATTTCAGGGATTCAAAGATGATACCAATATATATATATATATATATATATATATATATATATATATATATATATATATATATATATATATATATGTCACTCTGTAGCTTCTAGTGATGTTCTCATCCTGTGTTCCATTTCAATGGTGCCTGTAAATGCAAGGTTCTGATTTTATATGTTTGTACATAACCCCTGTAACTATCAAACACAATTTCTGTTCATTTGCTGCAACATGCAGGCCAATATGGGCATGTGAATGAGTATTCATGTGAAGGACTTGCGCTCACTCCAGGTTTGGTTTTTACTTTCTACTTGGTGCAGCTGGGAAGGGCGTCACCCCCATAACTATGAAATAGATTAAAAGAGTCTGGAAAAGGATGAAATGACTTTTTGTTTAATGATGGCCTATTTAAGATTCACGTAGGGCAGAAGTCTACATATAATTTACAGCACTCCTTTGAGCAGTATTCAGCCCATTAGCAGCTAATTTTGATAGACACAAATGCAGGAGCTAAACTCAGCATCAGAGCTGGAAATAGGATGTTCCACTGACATTCCATTTGAAAAACAAAAGTCACCGGCCTTCAAAAATGGTCACCGTGAGGAAAGAGATTATGCAGACTTTACCTAAAGACAATGGAGACCAAGGTATTGTGATAGTACTTTCTATTTTTTAGGTGGCATTCTGCTGGAGAATGGGACCCTAGCCAATAAAATATAGATCTAACATTCAATAACCACCTAAGATGTTGCCTTTTTCTGATGCCAAGAAATCCATCCAAACTCTAAAAAGAAGAAACAGCATTGAGAGAAAAATCAACCTACAGCAGCATGTCCTGTCAAGTCTGACGGAGACTTCAAGCCAGTAAGACATGTTTCTTCTTCCTTTTTGCTAATTCCTTTTCCCTGCAGGCTATCAGATCCAGGGGCCTTCAGTGCAAGTCTCCTAAAGCAGTGGTTCTCAACCTGTGGGGTGGGCACCCCTAGAGGGGTGCAAAGTAACAAAAAGGGGGGGCGCGAAGATGTGAAAAAAAGAAAACAAGAATTGAAAAATACATCTATTGAAACCAAAACAAACTTAAACTACATTCTGATACTAGAAAAATAAATGTGGAGTTAGATAAAAGTCGATAAAAGTTAAGTAGGTATAATAAAATATGCATCTATGATATATCATTAATTAAAAAAGAACAAATTGGTATTAGTGGGCTCCTTTCAAAAAAACGTTAGGGGGGGCGCGATTAAAACTGTTATGAAAACTCGGGTCATAAATACTTAAAGGTTGAGAAACGCTGGTCTAAAGTTTCTTCCTTTCTTTGCAGCTGCACCTTATTCTGTTGCTAGGCTGTGCAGTAAGGGTGATGTCTTTGGCACGGTGTTAACAGCTTAGCTCACCATTAAGGGGGTTTGTTTTTTCATGCCTTTACATTGGACTTGTTCATGCCTGCTTCCTCCAGGTGCTTGTTAGGAAACAGCCTGGGTGTGTTCTCTATTTTATATTTATTTTTCTTTTTTTGTGCATTGCTTTATATTTTAAAATATTATTCTTCATGTTTCTATTGTGATAACAGAAACAGAAATGTAATAATATTGTCATATTTTTCCTGCTCATTTATTATGTACTCCCTATGTATTGTTGTTTTGGTGTTCTTCTGTGTTTCTTGTACTTTGTGAGTGGTACCCCTAAGAGCTGGCGCCACCCTGATGTCACTGATGGAGGACCACCCACAGCCTATATAGTCAGAGGCTGAGAGCTGATCCTCCAGTGGCTCACTGTCTGAAGTTTGGAGAGCGTTATTCTTTTGTAAGCATCAGGGTAAGGACCCTGGTTTAATGGACTTCAGATTATTGATCAAAAAAATTCTGTTGTGAAAAACGCAAAAAGAGCATATGGAAAGGTTATGAGCCAATGAATCAGTATTGTATAGTTTTACAGTGCACCACATGCCGAAAAGTAATTCTTAGAGGAAAGACACATTTTTAAATGAGGTGAGCATTTTGCTTGCATGCTTAGCATTGGTGCACTACAATATGATTGTTATGGATCTCTTCATGCTTGTGCACCTCTGTGTGGTGTTTCTCTGTTTGATTTAACGTATGCTCAATGCAAAATGTCATCCTGCTTATAAATAATATGCATGCATAGTTGCCTGCTTGCCTTTTCTTCCTCAATGGCAATGTCATTAAATCTACCTTCTAAGACGGCAGATATTTTACATGCAGCTGTCATTTTACCCATATCTTCATAACATCCCTACTAGTGATAAGTATACACTATTAATTGTATTTTACAATAGTCATGTCTAGCTTAATGACAACATATGATTCTGACCAGAGTGTTGTTAATCCTTTACATCATTAGGCATGTTGACATATACGATGCTGTTGATTTCATGTATTGTATGTCTAAGGAAGCGTCATCGTTAAAGCACGATGTCGTTAGTTAGGATGTTGTTAACCAAGTCATGACTGTAATATGTTTTTCATATTTGTACATTATTATATTTTAACACATCATGAACATTGTAATTTCATTATTAATATGTTTTTTAAACACATATGATTTACTTGACTTCTGGCAATAACAGATGCCACTCACTTCAATTAGTTAAATCAAGTGTCTACTGTACTGATCTTTTGGATTCTCCATTTTTGATTCTGTATTGTGTTTTCATCTTAGAATTCCATATTTGGACTTCTTTGTCATGGATTGCCCTTTTAGGTTAGTCTTTTTGCCTTATTTTGCCTTTTCTTGCTGTATTGTGTTCTTCTTTTGTTTGTAAAAATAAATTCCTTTTTATAAACATTCTTTGTGAACTTGTTTGCCAAGCCAAATGCTTTTGACAGTGTCCCTTTCCCTTGAGAGGCACTTATACCTGTTTAAAGACATTTAGAGCTTTAAAAGCTAGTTGCCCATTTTGGGGGCCTGTGGAGTTGGAAGATTAGGATGCCTAGGTGAAGTCTATTCTAGACAGGCTAGGGTAGGCCCTGGTTTTATGGGCCTTTTTGAGACCTCATGCCATTTTTCTATTTTCACTGCTGCTCCTTTTTAACAGCACTTTGGTTTAGTGATGGATGATTCGTGAACGATTTGTTCTTTTTTGAATAACTCTTTTCAGTGAATCATTTGAACAAATTCAGTGGAGCTTCATGGGATTCCTATGTGTGCCCTATGTGATGTCATCAGTCTCTTTCATTTCACTGGTTGATGTTTAAAGCACATGTGCAAAATTGGCCTGAAGCACAAGTTTTCACAAATCAGTCAAATGATTCTTCACTGCCTGAGAATTAGTCTAGCAATTCTCTTTCATTTGATTCATGAACAAAACATTATGAGTTACTCAATTCTCATTCACTTGTGATTCTGTAACAAAACGTCTTATTTGAATTATGCACCTTAAATATCAAATAGGACAATGGCATGTGAATTGTCATGTTAATTAATTAAGTAATAATTATAGTCATGTATGTGTGTTTATGTTCAGTACAATAAATAATTTGTATATATGTACAGTATAAAAAGTGTGAATTAATAAATAATACATTTTTAATGCAATCAGTTGGAACACAAAAGACTTCCCCTATACACTGTATTCCAAACACTAAAAGAATCAAATTAATCAAAAGAATTGATTCAATTATATGGGGAATTAAAAATAATCGATTCAGTAAAGTAAATTGAGATACTCATCATTACTTTGGTTTCTTCTTTTCTGTCCACAGACATGTTGGCTCACTAATACATTTAAATGTCTGTTGGTGACAGTTGTTGGGAATATTTGTGTCCCTGCTTGGCTGGTTCCTATACCAACACTCCTTTTGCCAAGATATGCTTTGGTTTCTGCTAATCACATTAGGAAAAAAGCAGCTTCAGAAAATGTAAAGATATGTTTGATGCTAACCCCTGAATTTGCATTAGTGTCAGATTGATTAAAGTGTCAGAAACCTGAATATTTTGTAATAGAGTTAAATTCATACATTTTTTCTCTCCCGTTTCACAGGTTGAATAGTGATGTAACATCAACACTGTTTCAGAAGACACCAAACTCCAACATGGACTGTCTGGAAAAGGCAACCTGTGGTATACTGATGGAGAACAAGGGTCCCATTACAATATCATCAAATTAGTTTCTTTTATTTCTTATACAACTGGATAAAGAAGAACTGATCGTAATTTTGAAATCAGATCACTTTTCTTAAGGTGATTTAAGAATGGCAAGAATGCCAAGAACCCTAAGAAGTTGTTTTTATGATGAGAAGGTCAAGGGGTAGGGCCGTCTTAACAAAGCTGTGCACTGTGGCCCCTACCTACACAACCACTCAGCAAGTCACAACATACATAGATTAGCAAGGGGCCCATATGCTCGTGGGGCTCCCGGGCAACTGCACAGAGTGCCCATTCGTTAAGACGGCCCTGCTAAAGGGCCATGTCAGCCCCTGCCTAATGAGACATTTCCTTTTAGTGGACGATTAGTGCTGGTGGCTGGTAGTCCCAACGTTGTAAATTGATGTCCCACCTCTGCGATCTCAGGGTAGACAGGAGAATGAAAGTGTCAACGCTGACCTTAATTACGAATCCATGGGCTTCTTTATCCAGTTATAATACATTTCTCTTAACATGAACATCTAAGTAAATCAGGTTTTAATGAAGCCAAAAAAATATAAAAATATAAACAAAACCCAAACTGTTAGGTTAAAGTTGCCAAAAAAAAAATAAAAAATAAAATCCAAACCCAAACTGTTAGGTTAAGGTTGCCAAAAAAATACATAAAAATAAAAAACACACAAAAAAATAGAAAACTAGAAACAAAATGCCAATAGGGCTCACAAAAACATGTAAAAAGATAAAAACTCTTTACTAACCAATTTACTTAGATGGCACATAAAAGATTGGAAAAGGAAGTGTTTCCTCTCCTGGCAGAATTAGCTGCTTTAACAGGAAAAAGTTGAGTTCCAGAAAAAACAAACATCCACATCCATGTCACTTTGGAACTATATAATGGAAGACAAATTGAAAACACTGCGGTGGGCTGGAGCCCTGCCCAGGGTTTATTTCCTGCCTTGTGCCCCGTGTTGGCTGGGATTGGCTCCAGCAGACCTCCGTGACCCTGTGTTCGGATTCAGCGGGTTGGAAAATGGATGGATGGATGATGGATGGATGGAAATTCAAAACAGACTAACATTCATCATGCCCACTGTCACTTTCCTGCCCCAGTGCTGCCCGCCCTAGGTGGGCCTTATTTCTCCCCAACCCCTGCAGGAATTAATACAACCATTCCAGCAAAATATCAGATTTTAGTTTTGTTGTCTATTTCACAAACTTCCACCTAAAATGTGTTTTGCATGAAATTTCACAATTTTGAAATTCAGTAGGGCGAGGTGCAGCAGGTAGCACTGCTGCTTCACAGTTAGGAGACCCGGGTTTGCTTTCCAGGTCCTCCCTGCGTGGAGTTTGCATGTTCTCCCTGTGTCTGCGTGAGTTTCCTCCGGGTGCTCCAGTTTCCTCCCACAGTCCAAAGACATGTAGGTTAGGTGCATTGGCGATCCTAAATTGTCCCTAGTGTGTGCTTGGTGTGTGTGTGTGTGTGTGCCATGCGGTGGGCTGGCACCCTGAACAGGGTTTGTTTCCTGCCTTGCGCCCTGTGTTGGCTGGGATTGGCTCCAGCAGACTTCCGTGACCCTATAGTTAGGATATAACAGGTTGGATAATGGATGTACAGATGGATGAAATTGGGCACATGCTGCCTTCACATTCTCACCATTTACTTGTAGTCTGAGGTAACACCATCAACACTCACATTCCCAACCCCATAAGAAGATCCAAGTCAGGAAATTGTGGCCGGCAACCATGCACACACACAAGCCAATAAATTTAGCAAATTGAGCAATGCTGTCAACCTCTGTTGCCCTTTCCACAGTGTGCATAAAAATAAATGTTGCCATGCTTTTTGCACACTGAGAAGAAGTTGCAGATGAGATGAAAATATATTGTGATGTGTCTTGCCATTGCATGGGCTGTAGGGAGTGGAAGCAACGTTGGGGTGGAGTCTTGGGGGAACACTTTTGTAAGGGCTTGGGGCACCTCCCTAGAGAGAGAGAGTTGAGTGACAGGGATCCGGGTTAATTAACAGTGTGTGAAGAAAAGGGGAGGTGGTGGCCGGAAGTGGCAGTTGTGGCTCAAGCAAAAGGAGGACAGTACCAAGTGGTGAAGGGAACGAACAGTTAAAGAGGTACATAGGACGAAAGTGAATTGTCTTTGTTATTTTGGAGGTGTCCCCATGACCCAGACAATGGGTGGTGGTAAGGTACCGTTTATATCGCGGTATATTCAATAAAAAGCCAATCGGCATTTGGAAGACACACCCAGACAAGCGGCTCCAGTGTCTGTTTTTTTCACAGAATCCACTGAATTTCTTTGCTCGTGCTAATCAATATTCAAAACGTCGCCACTGGCACCATACTTAGTGAGTTACTACCTAAAAACCTCACTCTTCTTACCTGAAATAACTTTTTATCTTAAATCATATACTGCATATTTACTGTATATCACACCTTTTAGCCACAACTAAAGCTGAAAAACTCCACTTTGTAAGCCACGTCTTTATCCTGTATGGCCCAAACTGCCCCTATCTGCACCCTCCTAAAAATGAAGGTGCCAGAGCGGTTCTTCAGAGTGCTGCCACAGGGGAATCGCTTTTGCTTCCCTAAAATACCCATCCACATTAAGGGTCATTTGGTTTATTTAGATCTGTAACTGGTCCCATACATTAAATAACCATGAAGAGATAATGGATTTGTAAAATGCCAATGAGTCCTGATTTTAAAAGTACTCTCGCCGCACACACTAACATCGACTAAGTCCCGGTTTTCTTATTCTGTTAGTGTCCTGCTTTTTCTTCTTCTTCAAAGCACAAAGAACTCATCCCAGAATTAAATAATATCTTACTAGCCAACCCGCGGCGTAGCATACGCCGCATAATTATTTATTGATGGGTGAACACTTCCTGAAAGACACAGTTGTCCAAATGGGGTGGGTTTCAGGATATGACTGTAAGTGAATGAAAAGATGGAACTCTGGAGAGAGCAACATACAATTGTCAGTGACTGAAAACTGGAGGACCGCCGCCGCGCCCCCACCTTCCAGAGCGAGGGGCGCCCAGTGAGGACGCCCTTTCTGACCCCTCCGCCTCTCCGGAGAGAGGGCGGGGAAGCGAGCCCGAGAGGTTTCCGGTAATAACCGTCCAATGACGGGTCGGCACAACCGGTAACGATCCTTCCGCAGGTTCACCTATGGAAACTTTGCTAGGACATTTACATCCTCTAGATAGGCAAGTTCAATCGTCTGACGCCCATTGCGCCCCCTCTGCCACGGCATTCTAGTCTGCCGATTTCTTAGTAATCTTTTAGTGATCGTTCAGTACGCACTGCCTGCTCATGTGCCCGCCCCCAACTCCTCACCTGAATTGCTTTTGTCTGTGTACAGTTCACATGCACCTGTGAGCCACGTTCAGGCCGGGTGAGGTTTCCTGTGTTGAGTCAAATTATGCCAAAGGCACCATACCTGGTGGTGCCCTTCCGTCAATTCCTTTAAGTTTCAGCTTTGCAACCATACAACCCCCCCGAACCCAAAGCCTTTGGTTACCCGGTTGGCTGCCCGGCGGGTCATGGGAATAACGCCGCTGGACCGCCAGTCGGCATTGTGTATTGTCGGAACTACGACGGTATGTGATCTTCTTCGAACCTCCGACTTTCGTTCTTGATTAATGAAAACATTTTTGGCAAAAGCTTTTGCTGTCGCGCCATGGTCGGCTGCTTAGTGAATTGTTGGTGGGCGGGGCTCGGTCTTGTGTGAGTCTTGCTTGCCACGGACTTAGTGAATTATATATACAGTATAGAATAGATTGCTGCGAATACAAAGACAGACTGCAGGCGACGCACATCCAACAGCCCTGGCACGTTTCTTTAACGAAGTCAAAGCTCCGCTCCGCCCCTCGAGAAGCCCAACGGCCGTCCACTCGCCGGAGATTTATACTTTGTACATCGAATTTAAAACCATTTCACTGAAAATGGTCACATATTTCTTAAATGTCACTTTAACCGAATTCAGTGATGTTAAAATGTTTTACCCCGTCAGATTATGTCTTTTAAACAGATGCATAATCCGTTTTTGTAATTGTTCACTTGTTTAAAAAAATACATCTTTTGGGTATAATTCATTTTATTTTGATGTTTGAATTAAGTGCATCATACTGAAAGCATTTTGTGTTTTGTGTGTAATTTACATTATTATATTAATTGGGTTGAAATAATTAATCAAAACTTTAATGACTTTAGTAAAAAAAAAAGGGAAAAAGTCATCTCAAAAGCAGCAGATTGAGGTTATTTTACGGTATTGGCAATAACTAACATTCAAACTATTGGCAATAACTAACACTCAACACAAGGGAATAGGCAAAAATAAGTGTTTTTTTTTTTTTATTTAAGACTGTGTAATGATTTACAAATCTGTGTAATATATACTTTTTTATGGCGCCGGTGTGGGGGATTCTTCGGAACGACCTGATGTTAACATAAGGAGCTCTTTATGGCAAATTTCATATTTTATGCAACTATAAGGTAAGTCGTGTAGGCTACGTAACACTTGCATAGCACTCACCCGTCTATGTTTGAAACGCGCTTATCCAGAGGGTTACAGGCAGAAGGGACTTATCTCAGCCGCCATCGGGCACAAGGCATGCAGGAACAATAAGCAGGGCACCGATCCATAACTTGGTGAGTATATACATGAGGGGCAAATTCGGTCCACCTAACCTGCATGTCCTGAACTGCGCGAGTAACGCACCGACATGAGGGGAACATACAAACTGCACACATAGTTTAAGTTATATACATCATCTTAATTCAACTGCATATGGAAACATGGACATACTCTTTTAGAAGGTGATACAAGACCTTTGATTAAAAAATGTGATATCTGAAAGACGTACAACAAAATACAGTAAGTAGAAACGTACAATAATACCATGCCGCACACGTGATAATTTTAAGTAAAATTAGGTAAACAAAGTAAACATTCCAGTGATTTTTTAGGCGCACTTTCTCTTTGTTAGGAGTTACAGGAAAATAGCAAATACGAAATTTTCAAGAGATACGGCACCTTTCGCGTTGCCCTCTGTTGTCGTGTTATACCGATCTTTCTCACTGTTGCTGTCTGCGTCTATGCGATCCACCAAAGACCACCGAAAACCTTTGGCACTCGGGTGTTTTTCATTCTGTCCTCTGAATGTGTCCTCCTCTTCCCGGGCTAATAGCGCGAATCTTAACTGAAATCTGCAGAATGCAGACCTGCCGGGTGACAGGTGGATGACAATCGGGCGGTCCGGTCCCGCCCGTCTGACCGTTGCAGTATGATTGTCAGCCATCAATCATAATTAAACCCTTTTAATGTAATGTTTTCCGAAGTGGTCACAAGACAAACAGCTACGGATAGGTCACAAGTTAATCACTGCACACGCGGTCACTCGCGCGGTCATTTGCACAAAAGCAAGGGCGCGTTCTTTATCGATCCATTTTAAAACCTTCATGGTGTAATTTAGGCCACCGAAGGTTCTCGTCGTGTAGCATCAAAGGCATATCAGGAGCCAAACTGGGCGCCAGTCCATCAGAAAAAAAAAAATCAGATCGATTTGTAATGTGAGGAGAAAGCCGCAGGGTCAGAGGCAGCCTTTTCATTCACACATCCTAAGGCAGCAGCGATAACCGCCGATCAATTTCGCCCCATTCAGCTGACAGACCGTCCCCGGTTTGCTCCAATGATTCAGTAAGAGCAATCGAACAAAATGACGCATACTTATAAATAAATAAATTAATTAAATAAAGTGCACCTGCGAGGCAAAACGAACTTACCTGTAGTGACAGTTGTCTTCTGTAACAGCAAAAAAAAAAGCGCGAATTTTACAGACAATCTCTGAACAGGTTCGCCTACACGAAGCTATTTATTAACAATCGTGCTTTGTTATGTGTTTATGCTTATAACAAGGAACTACTTTCTAACTAACAGACCTGCAGACAGAACTTGAATAAAAAATACTTTTATTTTAAGGTAAAATTTAATGTGAAAGTTTAAAGATGTCACAGAAAGCAAATGTGACGTTTAGAAATCGAAAAAGAGAAATGAATCACTAGAGTTTCCGTGCGTGGCTGGGGAAGATTTGGCAAACCTTCTTACTATTTCAAAAAGGTCCCCTTCCTGTTTTGTTCTTAGCTGTAAGGATTTGCTCTGTCCCGGTCTCCTTCCCGTTACAGTTTTTAATCGGTGCTGCTGTCTCGCCATAAGGAGACGGGCATTCGCAATCTGGTTGTTCTCTCTGTGAGGAGTTTGCATGTTCTGTCCGTATCCACGTTTGTTTCCACTGGGTGCTATGGTTTCTTCCCGCAGTCCAAAGCCATGCAGATAGGGTGAATTGGCATTGTTAAATGGACACCTCATGTGTTTGTATATGCGTGAGTGTGTGTTCTGATACATGACTTTAATTTATATGACATACAAATGCTGTCCCACCCCTCTCCAATCCATTCATTTTCTAGACCCACTTATCCAAGGCATTGTCCCTCTGGTGCCGACCCAAACAATCATCTGAGAACAAGGCAGGAACAACCCCTGGACAGGGTGCCAGGCCATCACAGGGTGAACACACATGTAGATACACATCAGGGGGAAATCCTCTCTGAGTGCACACTAGAAGCCACCACGGTTTCTTTGTTAAAGGCTCGTCAGAACCTAAAAAAATCCATGTGATATGCAGCTGTGTAACACAAAAAAGAAAACGTCTAACATATAAAGGGAAAAAGGAAATATATTTTAAATACCGGAACGTCACGTACTACCCCACTGAGTCATTGCTTGACAAAGAATTTTGTTCCGTAAAGGGTTTTTTTTTTGCACATGAAGTTGGTTCATTCGGCTTTGAAAAGGCTCCTAATGTGTGGACGAAACAGAAATCTTTAAAGTCTAGTAGGACACAAAGAGATCAAGAAAACCTGAACTGTGCCTGCGTGAGTGTGTGCAACGAAAGTCCTTTTAAAATCAGGAAAACTGCGCTTACTGTGTGCAGTGATCGCTTTCTCTTTTTGGAGTAGCCCTCTAAGGCAGTGGTCAAACTGCAGTGCACTGAGGACCACTTTGCTAAAGTCAGCTCTAAATAAAGGGACGACCACTTCACTCTGACAGGCACGTATTAGAGTAATTCTGCACTGTAAAAAAATTCAGTAAATTTAACGGTAAAAATACTGTAAATGGTGAAAGTAAAAGACCTTTTCTGAAAATAAGGAAAGTTACCTTATGTTCTACTGAAAATTACCTGTATATCTTAATACATTTCATTATTTTTTACAGCCAAGTTCTGTAAAATCGATATTTTTCTACCTTCAAAATATGCTAAATACCGTTTACTGATGCATTACAATCACACTGAAAAAATCTGTTAATTTTACAGTGTAAAACTGTTAAATAGCGAAGGTAAACAACCGTAAAATGTAAGACGGTAAAGCGCTGTTTCAGTAAAACCGTTTACGATATTTGCATAAGGACACGCCCCCTTTTACCACATTGTTCCCGGTGAACCGTATACCTGTGAATAGTCGGGAAAAAAACTTAAACAAAGTTAGCAGATTTATTTTCCCCTGAAGGTTTTTTGAGATTATGGAAGCTGATTTTTGGTGGATTGTATTCGATAAGTAGGACACCATACACCACAAAAGCAAACTTTACTTCCTTATCAGACAATGTGCTATTGCTTCCTTAAACACTGAAATGTTTTCAATGTGTATAATTAAATGGTACTTGTTTGCTATTGGTTGTTATTACTTTTCTGGTGCGAACTGTGTACTGGGGTTTGACCCTGACAATACATATTGTTTATTGATTGTCATACTTATTATACTACAGTACATCAATTTTTGGCTATGGTTAAACATTCCCTTCTTTTGGAATTTGTTGCAAAGAAAAATCAGTTTTTACTACAAAATTATACTGTAGGCCTAAAAATATGGTCACCTTATTTATTACAGTAAACTTTTGGCAACCCAGCTGACAGTATTTTACCGTAAATTTTACATTATTTTTGTTTACAGTGTGACTTATATTTCCTCATAATAAACCATTAGTCATGAAGCTGGAATCTATCTATATACTGCCTTTCACATCTATCTATCTATCTATCTATCTATCTATCTATCTATCTATCTATCTATCTATCTATCTACTATTTAGTGCTTTTCACTTCTATCTATCTATTATATAGTGCCTTTCACTTGTATCTTTTTATTGGTGACTAACAGGAAGAGTGCAAGGGCGCTTGTGCACCAGAAGACCATCGTGCACTGCTGCCACCTGGCGGTAGTTAAACATCATGAGCCGTGTAAATTGAATGTATGATAAAAATGAATTGTTTTTAAACAGTGGATTCAGAAAGTAACCAGACCTCTTCACTTTCTGCGAACTCTGTTGAGATGAAGATGTAATTTAAAATGGATAAATCTGCCATTTTTGACCAGCAATCTACACTTAATAACCCATCATGATAAAATAAAAACGTTTTCAGAAAGGTTTGCAAATTTATTAAAAGACAAAAGTCTCTTTCATACAAGTAGAAGGATGCATACCTTGATTCTGTACTTCTGTCTCTCAACGTGGACAGTATTGGTGTTGTACCTTACCTTGAAACGTTTGTCTTCCTTCTCTGAAATAACTTCCTGCCCTTGATGTTTGTTAGAAGTATAATTAGAGAAATCCATCATTCTCAGATTTTTGTATTACAGTATCTGAAGGAAGAAGTCACAAAGCCTCTTGTACCATTCATAACTAAAGGGTCAGGTAATACTACTACAGGGCGCATCAAGTGATTGAGTTATTTAATGTAAGGTCCCTTCACCTACATTCCCTGTCTTCCTCCCCTCATTACATACCACCTGGAACAGTTCTTGCAAGGACTTTGTCCTCTTTTGGCCTCCCTGCCAGGACAGATTAACTTTTTGCCCCTCTTCTGGGATGCCCTCTACTGCTCCTCCATCCCTGACTGCCCATGGCATTATAGGCTTGTAGGCTCCTTATTGTCCAACTACAGTGGAATTCTTATTATTATGTGCTAATCAATATAGAAATCATGTTAAAAAGTAAGTACACCCCATGGAAACTGGTCACTTTTTCTACAAACCTGACCAGGCAAACACATTTATCTAT